>NW_024081272.1:883785-894432 GCF_003009895.1 Hyaena hyaena | reverse complement strand
AGAAACTTCATTAGGACTTTTACTGCTGAAAGCACCACTGCCGAGTTGGCATGAGATAGCCGGGGAGTTACACGCTCACAGATGCTCTGAGCTTCCCGGTCATCTTTAGGGTTGTAATTAGAAAGGCAGTCCAAGATGAAAATCTGGCCCCATTCAGTGCACTCATTCAGGGCTGTCAGCAGCTTATTAATGTTCTGTGGGTTCAGATCAAGTAGGTTGCTGTTTGGGTGAGATTCACTGATTTCAGATAATGCTGCTACAGCATTAGCCACCACCATTGGATTTGAATCTGCTATGAGATCCCGCAGAGAATCCAGAAATCCCTGATCCTCCACCATTTGGGCATTGATATCATGGAGTTTTGCCACACAAACTGCTGCTGTTTTCCGAACATAGGGATCTTCATCCTTCAAACACTTGTGGAGGGGCTCACAGAGATATTCTGTAATCTTGTCCACCCGGATGCACCCCATGGTCCTGACTGCCAAGGCCCGAATGAGAGGATTGGGATCTTCACAGTCCTTCACAAAGCTGTTGACAGCCATGATGGCCATGTCTGGCTGACTCTTGGCATAGTTCATCAAATAGAGATACACGAGCTTCTTTAATTCCAGATTGTCGGTTTGCATACAGTTCACTACATCTGGAAAGAGAGAGCTAACATCCTTCCCCACAGTCATGGCAGCAATCACCTTCTTCACAGCCTCCTTCCTCTTTTCTTTCTTTTCATTGTTGAGTTCAGCCTTCAATTCAAAGATTTCTCCTTTTTTATTGGTTGTGAAGTACTTGGAGTCAGTCATGGTTTTGGATCTTTAATGTGCACCAGAGGCAAGGGCGTGGGTGGCGGCAGCAGCCAGAGAGCACGGCCCGAGTCAGATTAAGGATATACTTTGAAGAGTCATTTGGATCTGCAAATGGATTTAATGTATTGGATGTGGATTATGAAAGACAAAGTAGTTAAGGATGACTATAGTTCCTCTAAAGAAAATAGAATTTATCCTAGAAATGCAAGGAAAGCATATAAATGACATTCACCAAATTAGTAGGTTAAAGGAGAAAAACAAAATGATTTTCTTAAAGATGCAGGAGAAAATGAGTTTTTCTGCAAATTGATTCTAAGTGAGATATCCTTACTATGATAATCGGCCACTTGAATAGTCTGTGATCTGGGTGGTAGGAAAAAACCAAAGGGTGAGAAAAAATCTCAAGGCAATTTTAAAATTATATTCTTAAATTCAATTATTAAATTTGAAAATGGTAAGTTAGGTAAAGTTAAAAAAAATCTCAAATAAGCACTCAAATAGGAAACTTGCTTACCTTTACAAAACAGCCATTAAAAATGTATAGCAAGCACCATATTTAATGGCAAAATGTTAGAAATAATATTTCAAAGAAGATAAGAAAATTGGTGCTCAGCATCATTGCTCCTACTCAAAATTATCTTGACAGACCAAACCCATGTAGTAAGAAGACAACAAGAAAAAATAAGTATAAAGATTGGAAAGGAAGAGCAAAAGGTAATTATTCATACATGATATGATTATCTAAACAGAAAATCCAATACACTATTGTAACTAATAAGAGTTTAGCAAGGTTGATTTAAGCTCAATATACAAAACCATTGCATCCCCACAGCACAGCAGCAATTTTAAAATGTAATTAGAGAAAAGTGATGCCGTTCACAAAGGCAACCAAGTTAGATAGCTATAAACAAATCCAACAAAAGATGTGCAAGATCTTTTTTTTCTTTTACTGTTTTTATTTTTGAGAGAGACAGAGTGTGAGTGGGGGAGGCAGAGATCCAGAATCTGAAACAGGCTCCGAGCTCTGAGCTGTCAGCACAGAGCCTGACGAGGGGCTCAAACCCACGAACTGTGAGATCATAACCTGAGCCAAAGTCGGACACTCAACTGACTGAGCTATCCAAGTGCCCCAAGATCTTTTTTTTAAAGTTTATTTATTTTGAGAAAGTGTGCAGGTGAGTGTGTGGGGCATGGGCAGGGAGAGAAAGAGAGAGAGAGAGTCCCAAGTAGGCTCTGTGCTGATAGTGCAGAGCCCAATGTTGGGCTCAAATTCAAACTGTGAGATCATGACTTGAAACCAAGAGTAGGTTGTTTACCTGACTGAGCCACCCAAACGCTCCTATGTGCAAGATCTTTATTGATACAATTTAAAATCTGTATTGAAGTATAAAGAAGTCCGAAGTCAATACAAAGGTTCAGCATGTTCCTAAGTGGGAATACTTAACCCGTTTAAGATGTCAATTCATCACAAATTAACCTATACTTTCCATATAATCCCATTCACATTCAAACCCATAACCAGTTTTGTGAGGTAATCTGAGAAGGCAACTCTAAAATTCAGATGGGAGACTAAAGGCCTAAGAACAGTAGACATATTTTAAGGAGGACTTGCACTACACCCACATGTCAAGATGCACTATGAAATTATAATAATTAAAATAGTAGATTACTAAAAAGTGGCAGAATCATTCTAACTCCCTCTTAGCAGTGGTGTGAATTAACCCTCATTTATTCATATGATGGGATAACAAACAGCAGATAAAATGAATAAACCTGAGTTAACATGTCAACTTGTATACTTAAAATATATAGTTAAAAGCAAGTTGCAAAAGAATTTGTAAACTATGGTATATTTATGTGTAATTAAGAAACAGAATAATTGGCATATTCTCTATGGATACATTCACATGTAGTAAAAGTAAAAAACATTCATGGGTAGTGGTTGCCTGTCGGAGGGAGACAGGAAAGGAACAGCATCAGGGCAGAGCAGTATGCTTTGGCTTTTTATTTTAAAGAGAGTGCTCTCAAGTAAAAGTGGCGAAATTTCAAGATATACTTGATCCGGATGCATGGTTGTCTCTGTATTCTTTTCTTAATTTTATGAGAGAGATGAGAGAGCATGGTAGAAGAAGGACTGGCTGGGTTTGAATCCTGCTTCCACTGCCTACTAGCCATGTGGCCTTGAGAATGCTTCACTTTACCTCTCTATGTCTCAGTTTCCTGATGTATGAAATGGAATGACAATAAGACCTACCTTGTGAGTGCTTAGAACTGTGGCTGCCTCATGTGAAACATGTACACTTGTCGAGTGGTGTGCCAAGTGAATAGATCTGCAATTATTTTTAACTATACATTTTAAATATTATTTTTTTAATGCTTTATTTATTTCTAGGAGAGAGAGAGAGAGAAAGAGAGAGCGTGAGCAGGGGAGGGTCAGAGAGAGAGGGAGTCACAGATTCTGAAACAGGCTCCAGGCTCTGAGCTGGCAGTCAGCACAGAGCCCGACGCGGGGCTCGAACCCACGAACCGCGAGATCATGACCTAAGGGAAAGTCGGACGCTTAACCGACTAAGCCACCCAGGCGCCCCTAAATATTATTTTTTTAAAGGAATGTTCATTTTGGGGTGCCTGGGTGGCTAAGTTGGTTAAGCGTCTGACTTCAGATCAGGTCATGATCTGGTGGTCCATGAGTTCAAGCCCTTCATCGGGCTCTGTGCTGACAGCTCAGAGCCTGGAACCTACTTCAGGTTCTGTCTCCTTCTCTCTCTCTCTGCCCCTCCCTCGTTCTTGTTTTGTCTCTCTCTCTCAAAAATAAATAAACATTAAAAAAAGTAAAAGAATGTTAATTTTTCATTGTAGGGAATTCTAAAAATGTCTCAACTATAATTAACCCCTGTTCATTTTACCTACCCGTAAAACAGGTACAAGAAGGACCAAGTAAAATCATCCCATAGATGAAATGCATAGTGCATGGGAGATAAAGGTTTTTTTTTCTCTTGAGTTTGTGGGTAAACTATGTACTTGGAACTACTAGTAGCTCTTGTGCTACCAGGTAGAGAGAGCTTTTTCAGCAATGAAACCAAGAAAAGGCAGGAGATGGATGGAGAAAGAGGGACAGAGACCTACAACTCTTAGATCTAGTCCTGTCTTACATCACATTTACCTTCTTGACCTTTTTAAGTTATCAAGCAATACACAGCTGATCCTCATTATTCAAATATCCTTTACTTGCAAATGTGCCTACTTGCTAAAAATTATTTGTGACACCAAAATCAATAATTTGCATGCACATATGCAGAATGGTTAGAAATTTTGAGTTATCTGATATGGGTGTTCCCAGTTGAGGTCAAACAAGGGGCACACTCTGCCTTCTTATTTCAGCACTCAATCTGTAAACAAGTGCCCTTGTTAAGATCTATTTAGTACCATAGGTTTTGTTTGTTTCATTTCATTTTGTTTTGCTTTAAATCAAATAATATTAAAATACAGTGTTACATGAGTTTCAGGTATACAGTATGATTCAACACTTCTATAGATTTCTCAGTGTTCATCAAGATAAGTATACTCTTAATCCCCTTTATCTATTTCACCCATCCACCTTACCCACTCCCTCTCTGGCAACCACCAGTTTGTTCTCTGTATTTAGAGTCTACTTTTTGTTTGTCTATTTTTTTCTTTGTTCTTGTTTCTTAAATTCCACATCTGAGTAAAATGATATGCTATTTGTCTTTCTCTGATGGACTTATTTCACTTAGCATTAGACACTCTATGTCCATCCATGTTGTTGTAAATGGTGAGCTCTCATTCTTTTTATGGCTCAGTAGTATTTCATTGTGTATATACCACATCTTTTTTTATCCATTCATCTATTGATAGGCACTTGGTTGCTCCCGTATCTTGGCTATTGTAAGTGATGCTGCAATAAATATAGGGGTACATACATCTTTCTGAAATAGTGTTTTTGTTTTTTTCAAATAAGTACCCAGTAGTGGAATTACTGGATCATATGGTATTTCTATTTTTAACTTTCTGTGAAAGGTCCGTATTGTTTTCCACATTGGCTACATCGGATTACATTCCCACCAGCACTGCACTAGGATTTCTTTTTCTCCACACTCTCACCAACATTTGTTATTTCTTGTCTTTGTTTTTTAAATGTTAGCCATTCTGACAGATGTAAGGTGATATCTCATTGTGTTTTTTCTTAGTGTTTATTTCTTTTGAGAGAGAGAGAAAGTGTGAGCAGGAGTGGGGCAGAGAGAGAGGGAGACACAGAATCTGAAGCAGGCTCCAGGCTCTGAGCTGTCCCCACAGAGCCTGACACGGGGCTCCAACTCATGAGCCATGAGATCATGACTTGAGCCAAAGTCAGATGCCCAAACAACTGAGCCACCCAGGTGCCCCTTCTCATTGTGATTTTGATTTACGTTTCCCTGATGATGAGTGATGTTGAGCATCTTTTCATGTGTTTGTTCACTATTTATATATCATCTTTGGAAAAATGTCTATTCAGGTCCTCTGCCTGGTTTTTAATTGAATTATTTGTTTCTTTGGTGTTGAGTTGTGTAAATTCTTTATGATATCCCTTATCAGAGATATCATTTGCAAATATCTTCTCTCATTCAGTTTTTGTTTTGTTGATGGTTTTCTTCACTGTACGGAAGTTTTTTTATTTTGATGTAGCCCCAATAGTTTAATTTTGCTTTGGCTTCCCATACCTCAGAAGACATATCTAGAAAAACATTTCTATACCCAATGGCAATGAAATTACTGCCTATGTTTTCTTCTGGGAATTGAATGGTTTCAGGTCTCATAGTTAGATCTTTAATCCGTTTGAATTTATTTTTGTGTACGGTGTAAGAAAGTGGTGCAGTTTCATTCTATTGCATGTAGCTCTCCAGTTTTCCCAACACCATTTGTTGAAGACAAATGGTCTTTTTCCTATTGAATATTTCTTGCCTCCTTTGTCATAGATTAATTGACTATAAAAATGTTGATTTATTTCTGGACTCTAATCTGTTCCATTGATCTATATGTCTATTTTTGTGCCAGTGGTACCATTTTTTCCCTCATTTTTGTGCTTTTTGTGCCTGATTTCACTCCTTAAAATGGCCCACAAGGGGAGTGCTAAGTTTGGTGTAGTTTTCCTGAGCGCAAGGAGGCTGTGGTGTGCCTTATCGAAAAATGCATATTTTTGCAGCTTTCAATCATTATTTATAGTGCTCATGCCTATGAATTCTACCTCAGTGATTCAACAATATACATTAAGTAAAGTGTCTTTAAACAGAAACACATAAAACAAGATTATATATTGGTTGCTTAATGAAAATATTGTGATAAGAACTCCCTGGAAACTAAAGGCTTATTCCTAAGAGCAGTGGTTCAGTAGCCATTAATTCAGTGTTTGTGGCAAACTTATAGAACATCATTACCACAAATAATGAGAAGACTGTATTCTTTTTTTTGCTTAAGTTAGAGTTGGAAGAAATAGTGCATGAGCTGGTATGAGGCTGAGGGAAAGCTTTACCAAAGGAGTTATTTTTAAGTGGAATGCAGCACATGAGTTTTATTTTGCCAGGAAAGGAGTGGGAGAAGGCCCTGTAGGCTAAGAGAATAGCCTGAGCTATTCTTTTAGTTTATTGGAGTGACAAGGAGCAAAACATGTTGAAGATCTGAAAGGTGAGTGGTTGGATTGCAAAAAGCAAAAGGAAGAGTAGTGCAGGCATTTAAGAAAGGTAAGAAAATATATTTAGTGGACATTCTTGGTGCCTCCCCACGATCCACTTGCGAAGCTTCTATACTCATTGATCTCCAGTTTTGTCCTGGTACTGGTCCTTATCCTACACAGCCTTCGTGACTTAGAAAAATCAGATTCCATCTTTGGCTCACAAAGTAAGGACTGGTTAAGGTAAGCTGATCATGATTATCATGTGCCTGGCCAGCAAATGGTTTAGGAATGGGAATGTGCGAATGGTGGCAAATGAAATTGAATTACTGAAGCTTTTAGGAAAGTTCTTCCTTTTATTTGAGTGATACTGTGCTGGAAAGTCAATTTTACTTTTTTCTATTGAATGTAGGCAAAGAAGCCTGTTGCTTTATTTCCTGCTGGCAGCCATTTTGTGATTTAAGAGAAGTCAGCCTGAGAACAGAACTTAAAATTGGAGGAGGATGGAGCTGAGAGAACTATAAGAAAATAGGGTAAGAGTCTTGATCGTATTATACCTGAAGCCTGAATATGTCTAGATTTCTGGTTATGTGAGCCAACTTCACTGTTTAAGCCTTGGAGTTGATTTTCTGTTATTTGGAGTAGAAAGCCTCTTACCTGAAACAGTAGATATCCAGGTATAATCCCTTGAACGATATATCTAAGATGGAGTCAACTGGACAGAGAGGAACTGGAAGGGAGTTCTGGTGAGTAAATCATAATCAGAAAATCTATTTTAGTGTTACATGGTGGTGTTTATTTCCCTTTTGTTATTTCCTAGCTTTACTAAAGTCTTGTGTAAGCCATGTGTTAGTAGTGGAGTTTCCTTGCTCATGAGATTATGCTGAGAGTGTCTTGATCTGTAGAAATACAAAGCACTTTCTTTCTAGAAATTCTAGATGTACTCAGGTTCATATGTCTACCACTAGCAATGGTTTAGTTTATGAATCATCTTATTCTCTAGTGTATGCCGAGCTGTATGGTGTCTGTTAAACATCATACCAACCTTTTTCTTTTTTTTTTTTTAAATTTATTGTCAAGTTAGCTAACATACAGTGTATGTGCTCTTGGTTTTGGGGGTAGATTCCCATGATTCATTGCTTACATAGAACACTCAGTGCTCATCCCAACAAGTGCTGTCCTCAATCCCCATCACCCATCACCCTCCCCTCATCAACACTCAGTTTATTCTCCACATTCAAGAGTCTCTTATGGATTTGCCACCCTCTCTCTTTGAAACTACTTTTTCTCCTTCCCTTCTCCCATGGTCCTCTGTTAAGTTTCTCAAGATCCACATATGAGTGAAAACACATGATATCTGTCTTTTTTTCTGACTTATTTCACTTAGCATAATACCCTCCAGTTCCATCCATGTTGCTGCAAATGGCAAGATTTCATTCTTTCTCATTGTCAAGTAGTATTCCATTGTATGTATAAACCACATCTTTATTCATTCATCAGTTGATGGACATTGGGCTCTTTCCATAATTTGACTGTTGTTGAAAGCACTGCTAGGAACATTGGGGTACATGTGCCCTTATGAATTAGCACTCCTGTATCCTTTAGATAAATTCTTAGTAGCATTATTGCTGGATCATAGGGTAGTTCTATTTTTAATTTTTTTGAGGAAACTCCACACTGTTTTCCAGAGAGGCTGCATCAGTTTGCATTCCCACCAAAAGTGCAAGAAGGTTCCCATTTCTCCACATTCTCATCAACTTCTGTTGTTTCCTGGGTTGTCCATTTTAGCCACTCTGACCAGTGTAAGATGGTATCTCACTGTGGTTTTCATTTGTATTTCGATGATGAGTGACGTTGAGCATCTTTTCATATGTCTGTTGGCCATCTGGATGTTGTCTTTGGAAAAGTGCCTATTCATGTCTTTTGCCCATTTCTTCAGTGAATTATTTGTTTTTCAGGTGTTGAGTCTGGTAAGTTTTTTAAGACTTTGGATACTAACCCTTTACCTGATATGTCATTTGCAATATCTTTCTCCATTCCATTGGTTGCCTTTTAGTTTTGTTGATTGTTTCCTTTGCCGTGCAGAAGCTTTTTATCTTGATGAGGTCCCAGTAGTTCATTTTTGCTTTTCTTTCCCTTGCCTTCAGGGACATGTTGAGCAAGAAATTGCTGTGGCTGAGGTCAAAGAGATTGTTGCCTGCTTCCTCCTCTATGGTTTTGATAGTTTCCTATCTCACCTTTAGGACTTTCATCCCTTTTGATTTTATTTTTGTGTACAGTGTAAGAAAGTAGTCCAGTTTCATTCTTCTGCATGTTCCTGTCGAGTTTATGAGAAACACAATTCCTTTATTTGAAACACACACACACACACACACACACCATTATTAGTAATCTTACTTGAAGATTTTGGGGTGGATAGATATGGGGCTTACACTGTAAAACTGCAAACAATTTAGAGGAATGTTAAAAACTCTTATTCTTTTTTTAAAAAAAATGTTTATTTATGTTTTGAGAGAGAGACAATGCATGCACATGCAGTGGTGAGGGGCAGAGAGAGAATCCTAAGTAGGCTCCACTGTCAACACGGAGCCCAGCTGAGAGCCTGATTTCACTACCGTGAGACCTAGACCTGAGCTGCAATCAAGAGTCTGATGTGGGGCTCCTGGGTGGCTCAGTTGGTTGGGCATCCGACTTTGGTTCAGGTCATGATCTGACAGTTGGTAAGTTTGAGCCCCACATCGGGCTTTGTGCTGACAGCTCAGAGCCTGGAGACTGCTTCAGACTCTGTGTCTCCCTCTCTTTCTTTAACCCTCCCCTGCTTGCACTCTCTCTATCTCTCTCTTTCTCTCTCTCTCAATAATAAATAAACAAAAACATTAAAAGAAAAAAAGAGTCTGATGCTTAACTGATTGAGCCACCTAGGTATCCCCAAAGGCTCTTACTCTTTATTTTTAAATTTTATTTTATTATTATTCTTTGATTTATTTTTTAATTTACATCCAAGTTAGTTAGCATATAGTGCAACAATGATTTCAAGAGTAGATTCTTTAATGTCCCTTACCCATTTAGCCCATCCCTCCCCCACAATCCCTCCTGTAACCCACTCTTTGTTCTCCATATTTAAGTCTCTTATATTTTTTCCCCTTCTCTGTTTTTATATTATTTTTTCTTCCCTTTCCTTATCTTCATCTATTTTGTATCTTAAAGTCCTCATATGAGTGAAGTCATATGATATTTGTCTTTCTCTGATCGACTAATTTCACTTAGCATATTACACTCTAGTTCCATCCACGTAGTTGCAAATGGCAAGGTTTCATTCTTTTTGATTGCTGAGTAATACTCCATTGTATATATATACCACTTCTTCCTTATTCATTCATCCTTCTATGGACATTTGGGCTCTTTCCATACTTTGGCGATTGTTGATAGTGCTGCTATACACCTTGGGGTGCATGTGCCCCTTTGAAACAGCACACCTGTATCCCTTGGATAAATACCTAGCAGTGCAATTGCTGGGTCATAGGGTAGTTCTATTTTTAAATTTTTGAGGAACCTCCATAGTGTTCTCCAGAGTGGCTGCACCAGTTTGCATTACCCCCAGCAGTGCAAAAGAGAGCCTCTTTCTCCGCATCCTTGCCAACATCTGTTGTGGCCTGCGTTAATGTTAGCAATTCTTATGGGTGTGAGGTGGTATCTCATTGTGGTTTTGATTTGTATTTCCCTGATGAGTGATGTTGGGCATTTTTTCATGTGTCGGTTGTTAACGCTCTTATTCTTAAAGAGGTGTGCAAACCAGGGGATTTTTCTCCTGCCTATTGCTTTCCAATTCATGCCATCCTTTTCTTTCTTTCCTCAGCCCCCCTATACTCAACAAGTATACCGGGAATTCTTATTTCTTCTGCCTCTATGTGCAGAACAATTCAATTGTTCAAACCCAAATTTTGCTCTAGACTCATTTTGCATATCCAAACCTATCAAGGTATTCAGCAGAACAAAAGGGACTTTCTTATAACAGAAGCCACCCTTTTTCTTTCTTTCTTTCTTTCTTTCTTTCTTTCTTTCTTTCTTTCTTTCTTTCTTTCTTTCTTTCCTTCTTTCTTTCTTTCTTTCTTTTTTACAAATAATTTATTGTCAAGTTGGTTTCCATATAACACCCAGTGCTCATCCCCACAAGTGCCC
>NW_024081272.1:172902-174824 GCF_003009895.1 Hyaena hyaena | reverse complement strand
GAGAGAGAGAGAAATGGGGTGTGATCTGGGGAGGAGGAGGAGGAGGAGGAGGAGGGGAGAGAGAGAGAGATAGAGAGAGAGAGAGAGAGAGAGAGAGAGAGAGACGAGACGAGACACAGAATCTGAAACAGGCTCCAGGATCTGAGCTGACAGCACAAGAGCCCGATACAGGGCTCAAACCCAGGAACTGTGAGATCATGACCCTAGGTAAAGTTGGATGCTTAACCAACTGAGCCACCCAGGTACCCCAGGGGTATGGTTTTAAGTTCAGTGGAAAAGCTGTGCATCTCTGGCTGACTTGACTATGGCAACATGGATGGAAGTGAAAGACAATACAAGCCTATGTATGGGCTTATTGAGGCTACTGATAACCATTTGATCAGTTTGCTGGTTTTAGTGATTGGTCTCTAAGGCAGTGATTAAAGCTGTAACAGGAAATATTTTCACCAATGAGAGAAGTTAAGGAGGTGAGGATAGATTCTGGCCAAGGTCTCTAAAGGAAATACAAAAGGAATGATTACTCTTCTGCTTTTTATCCCCCCTTTAACTTTAGCTCTATTAGAGAAAAACAGTGAGCTTACATGCATGTGTTGAATTACAGAGCTGTTGATCTGAAGGGAAAAACTTAAAGAAAAAGGTGAAATGAACAGATTTATAAGGATGATTTATATTTTCTGTCAATGAAGCATAAAGAAACTATTATTTTTAAGTAGGCTCCACACCCAATGGGGGCTCAAACTCACAACTCCAAGATCAAGAGTTGGATGCTCTACCAACAGAGCTAGCCAGGCACCTCAAGAAAGGATTTTTTATTATATACCTTGGGACAGGGCAAGTAGGATATAGGTTACGGAAATCATCAGATCTAAGTAACTGTCTCTCTTTTACCAGATTTCACTCAGTGAGGATGATAATCTTTATTTGTACAGGGATCTTAAACTTTTCAAACATTTATACACTTCTCTCCTAAGAGGTGCATAATAACCCTGTAAAGTTTGTAGAGCACATATTACTACTCCACCATGACTAGTGATTAAACAGAGGCTTACACAGATCCAACAGCTTGTCTCAGGTCATATATTCAGGTCAAGGCAGAGCTAGGCCTGGAACTCCTATCTCAGCATTATTAGTTTTTTTTCCTTCATTTTTGGCATGACCAGCAGAGGATGTTCTGCTTTGACCTGGACCAGGTTTAAATGACTTAGACTTCAGAAAAAGTGCTGGAACTTCCTTGGTGGGCAATTTCAGCCAATTGTGGTTTTCAGAGGAGCAGTTAGGAGCTAACAGTGTGAAGAGGGTGCCTGCAGCTTCTTTTCAAGAGGAAGAACAAGATGGTTAAACAGACTTGAAGGAGAACATTTCTACTTGAAAATCTTTGTTTTGAAAAAGAGACCATTTAGTAAGCAGACTAGTGCAGAGATAATTATGATGGCTCAATCAACTGAGCTTTTGGGGGATAGTTTTATTTCCCCAAAATCATGCTGGGAGAGTTTTAAGTGACATGGTTTCTCAAAATATCACTAAGTAGAAAATTAACAAATCAAATTCCAATTAATTATATGAATCTAATATTGCAATATGTATTTTAATCAAATAAAAATACATTTACTCAGAACATAAGTATATAGGAGAATGGGCAAAGACAGCTGTATCATCAGAATAAGGTTTTATGTTTCCTTAATTGATATTTATTTTCTGCAAACATTAACTAAGTATATTTCCTATGAATAATACATTTAAGCAGAACAAGCATTATTAACTTGTAGAGGGCTCTTGTTTTGTTTTTTATTTTTAAAACTACAGTAGGAACTCCCCTATGACCCAGCTATAGCACTGTTAGAAATTTACCCAAGGGATACAGAAATGCTGAGGCATAGGAGCACATGGACCCCAATGTTCATAGCAGCACTCTCAACAATAGC